>NW_027672442.1:0-27824 GCF_964165515.1 Mesoplodon bidens | reverse complement strand
TGTGAGAGACACTGTAAGAGAAAATTCTTGGATTGGTTTTATCATTTCATCCAATAAAACTTTCTTGGGTAGAGTGTTAGTTGAAAGAGAGGCTATAATTTTAAAAGTCCTGGGACTTCCCGGTGGTCCAGTGGTTAAGAATCCGCCTTCCAGTGCAGGGGATGCGGGTTCGAACCCTAGTTGGGGAACTAAGATCCCACATGCTGTGGGGCAACTACTCCCATGTGCTACAACTAGAGAGTCCACGCAGCCAAAAAAAAAAAAAGAAAGTCCTGTTGGTATTCTGTTAACAAGAAGGTTGTTTCCCATCACATTTTGTTTTGGGGGAGTGGCTTGAACTGCATCTCTTTTGTTCCATACTTAAAAAAAATGGATTTTGCATTTGTTGTTATTGGTTATTGCCATGTTCTCTCAGACAGGATTATCCTCATGAGGAAGCCATTTGGTAGGTAATATTGAATTTCATTTGTTCTAAGCCCACACATATTTAGTCTTTTCACTTTCTTCTTGCCAGGGAACTAAGAGTGCGCTGCTTGTGACAGAGGTGTGCTGTGCTGTATTTCTTACAGATGGAAGATTCAGGTTAGCTGTGAGCTAATAAGAAATTTGACAGCATGGATTTCAGAGTAGGACCAGGAAGTACTCTGGTGGAGTCTGCTGAGAGGAAAGCAAAGATTCAAAACTGAGACTAGTCCTGACTTGAGGTTAGATGAAAATTTCCTCTGATGTCAGGAGACCTCTTAATTAGCACAGAGAAGGGAGAAAGAAACAGAGGCTCAAAGTTAAGCAAACTTCTTCATTGAAGGATTTTTTTAGGGGGCTAATATGCTAACATAGTTGTCAATCTCCAGTATGGGGAAAATTTTTAATTGTGGGGAAACTTAATAAGCATCTTTTTCCAATGTATTGGCCAAGAAATCCCTTTATGACACAGCACTGAGGAAGTCTTGTGTTCATCCACTATACTTTAGAATATTGTTTTTTAGCTTACCCCATCCTTTAAACAAAATATAAGTGTTTTTTTTTTTTTTTTTTTGCGGTACGCGGACCTCTCACTGCTGCGGCCTCTCCCGTTGCGGAGCACAGGCTCCGGACGCGCAGGCTCAGCGGCCATGGCCCACGGGCCCAGCCTCTCCGCGGCATGTGGGATCCTCCCGGACTGGGGCATGAACCCGTGTCCCCTGCATCGGCAGGCGGACTCCCAACCACTGCGCCACCAGGGAAGCCCAATATAAATGTTTTTAATAGATGAAACGAAGTCTTAACGGCTGTAATTTTACATTTTGTTGGCATAGTTGTTCTCTATCCAGAGAAAAAGATGTAGAGATGCAATGGAAATGAGAACTTAGGACACTGATGGGAATTTTATGTATATGGGTGACAGTAAAAGTCTTTGGGATTGTTTTTGTCCTGAATCTTCAGGACATAACTTAGATTTGGATTCTAAAATAATGAATTAAGTAGTAAGGGAGTAAGAGGCTTCTAAACTCTCAATAGATAAACCATAAAATGAAGGCAGAGATTAGAAATGCTGTGTTGCAAGGACAATGAGGTTTTTAAATGGTATGGATACACATGGAGTCATGAACGATAAATCTCTTCTTGCTTCTTCTAACTTGACAAAGCCTATCCAAATTATGATGACGACAATTGTGTCAGTTCCAAAGAATGCATTTCCATAGTTAACTATTGTATGTAAGACTCAATATATTTACTTACATTAAAAAGGACACATATCCAAAGAAAACATTCGTAAAGTTGCAGTCAAAAAATTACTATACTGAACACAATTCATTAGAGACTTTTATTATTCTCCCCCCAGGAGCATGTTAGAGCTGGAGACAGAGATTTACGTTGGTTTTCCATCACCTGTATTCTCAGTACTTCAACAGTGATTTGCACAAAGAAATGTTTGTTGAACACATTAACTTAGTTTTTTTATCAACTAGTTATTTTTCATTGAAAAGGTAAGGCAGACATACATTTAAAAATTTAAATGTTATAAAAAGCACACAGGATGGAGAGTGATGTTTACACCTCACTCAAGACTTCCAGGCTCCCACTATAGAAGCAACCACTGTAACCAGCTTATACAATGTTCTTCTAGAATGTTCTATGTGTATTGAAGCATAATGCATATATGCGTGTATATAGATATGCATGTAGATATGTACACAGTTATTTTTACACAGGTAGAGGCGTACCATATAGATTGTTCTACATCTTGATTTTTTTCACTTAAATATTCTTAATGACATATATTTTAAGAAATGCGTTCCAATAAATGATTAGTCATATAACATTGACATTTTACTTTTCATTTCTTTATGATTGAGGTTGACTGTCTTTTCATATGTTACAAACCATTAGTGTTTGTTTTCTATGAACCGCCTCTAAGTTCTTTGTCAATTTTTCTATTGGTTTAATGGTCCTTTATAACTGATTTGTAAGAGGTCTTTTTATATTAAGAAAATGAGCTCATTGTCATATGTGTTGAAATATTTTTCCCAGTTGATCATTTGTCTTTTGACTTTGTTGGTATTTTTTTCTGTGCAGAAAAAAACTTTTATGTCATCACATTCACTAATCTTTTTGGAATCTGGGTTTTGAGTATTGCTTAGAAAAGCTTTCTTATCTCCAAAAAGAAATAAATTCTCCTATATATACTTCTAACAGATTGGTTATTTTATTTTATATATTGAAACCTTTAATTTAACTGCAAGTTAATTTAGTGAAACATATCTTTTTAGATGTTTTCTACACAGCTAGTTAGTTGACAATGCCACATTGCTAAATTTCAGGGTATGTAACATTCATTAAAAAAATAACTTTTTTATTATGGAAAATTCCCAACATATAAAAGTATAGGACCTTCAAGATGGCAGAGGAGTAAGACGTGGAGATCACCCTCCTCCTCATAAATACATCAAAAATACATCTACATGTGGAACAACTCCTACAGAACACCTACTGAACATTGGTAGAAGATCTCAGACTTCCCAAAAGGCAAGAAACTCCCCACGTACCTGGGTAGGGCAAAAGAAAAAAGAAAAAACAAGGACAAAAGAATAGGGATGAGACCCGTACCTCTGGGAGGGAGCTGTGAAGGAGGAAAAGTTTCCACACACTAGAAGCCCCTTCATGGGCGGAGACTGCAGGTGGTGGAGGGGGAACTTCGGAGCCGCGGGGGAGAGCACAGCCACAGGGGTGCAGAGGGCAAAGCGGAAAGATTCCCACACAGAGGATCGGTGCCGACCAGCACTCACCAGCCCGAGAGGCTTGTCTGCTCGCCCGCTGGGGCGGGCGGGGCTGGGAGCTGAGGCTCAGGCTTCGGTCGGAGCGCAGGGAGAGGACTGGCAGCGTGAAAACAGCCTGAAGGGGTTAGTGCACCACGGCTAGCTGGGAGGGAGTCCGGGGAAAAGTCTGGAGCTGCCGAAGAGGCAAGAGACTTTTTCTTCCCTCTTTGTTTCCTGGTGTGCGAGGAGAGGGGATTAAGAGTGCTGCTTAAAGGAGCTCCAGAGTCGGGCGCGAGCCGTGGCTGTCAGCGCGGACCCCTGAGACGGGCATGAGACGCTAAGGCTGCTGCTGCCGCCACCAAGAAGCCTGTGTGCAAGCACAGGTCACTATCCACACCTCCCCTCCTGGGAGCCTGTGCAGCCCGCCCCTGGCAGAGTCCTGAGATCCAGGGACAGCTTCCCTGGGAGAACACATGGCATGCCTCAGGCTGTTGTAATGTCATGCTGGCCTCTGCTGCCGCAGGCTCACCCCACATTCCAATTATGATAACTGTACCCCTCCCTCCTCTGGCCTGAGTGAGCAAGAGAGCCCTAATCAGCCGCTGCTTTAACCCCCTCCTGTCTGGGCAGGGAACAGACACCTGAGGGCAACCTACAGGTAGAGAGAGGGCCAAAACTAAAGCTGAACCCCAGGAGCTGTGCGAACAAAGAAGAGAAAGGGAAATTTCTCTGTGCAGCCTCAAGAGCAGCGGATTAAATCCCCACCATCAACTTGATAAACCCTGCATCTGAAGGATACCTGAATAGATAACGAATGTTCCCAAAATTGTGGTGGTGGACTTTGGGAGCAACAGTAGACTTGGGGTTTGCCTTCTGCATCTAATATGTTTCTGGTTTTATTTTTATCTTAGTATAGTATTTAGTGCATATTATCATTGGTGGATTTGCGTATTGGCTTGGTTGTTACCTTCCTTTTATATATATATATATATATTTTCTTTTTCTCTTTTTGTGAGTGTGTATTTGTATGCTTCTTTGTGAGATATTGTCTGTATAGGTTTGATTTTACCATTTGTCCTAGGGTTCTATCTGTTTTTGTTTGTTTGTTTGTTTTTTCTCTCTTCCTTTTCTTCTCAGCTGTGTGGCTGGCAGGGTCTTTGTTCTCTGACCAGGTGTTGGGCCTGAGCCTTTGAGGTGGGAGGGCCGAGTCCAGGAAATGGGACCACCAGAAACCTGGCCCCACATAATATCAATCGGCGAGAGCTCTCCCAGGGATCTTCATCTCAACACTAAGACCCAGCTCCACCCAAAGTTCAGCAAGCTCCAGTGCTGGACTCCCCATGCCAGACAACTAGCAAGACAGGAACACAACCCCACCTGTTAGCAGAGAGGCTGCCTGACATCATACTAAGTTCACTGACGCTCCAAAACACACCACCGGATGTGGCACTGCCCACCAAAAGGACAAGATCCAGCCCCACCCACCAGAACACAGGCACCAGTCCCCTCTACCAGGAAGCTGACACAAGCCACTGAAGCAGCCTCACCCACTGGGGGCAGACACCAAAAATAATGGGAACTATGAACCTGCAGCCAGTGAAAAGGAGACCCCCCCAAAACAGTAAGATAAACAAAATGAGAAAACAGAGAAAGAGAAATACACAGCATATGAAGGAGCAAGGTAAAAATCCACCAGACCAAACAAATGAAGAGGAAATAGGCAGTCTACCTGAAAAAGAATTCAGATTAATTATAGTAAAGATGATCCAAAATCTTGGAAATAGAATGGAGAAAATACAAGAAACATTTAAGGACCTAGAAGAACTAAAGAGCAAAAAACCCATGGTGAACAACATAAAAAATGAAATTAAAAATACTCTGGAAGGAATCAATAGCAGAATAACTGAGGCAGAAGTATTGATAAGTGACCTGGAAGATAAAATAGTGGAAATAACTGCTACAGAACAGAATAAGAAGAAAGAATGAAAAGAATTGAGGACAGTCTCAGAGAACTCTGGGACAATATTAAATGCACCAACATTCGAATTATAGGAGTCCCAGAAAAGAAGAGAAAAAGAAAGGGTCTGAGAAAACATTTGAAGAGATTATAGTTGAAAACTTCACTAAAATGGGAAAGGAAACAGTCAATCAAGTCCAGGAAGCACAGAGAGTCCCATACAGGATAAATCCAAGGAGAAACACGCCAAGACACATATTAATCAAAGTATCAAAAAGTAAATTCAAATAAAAAATATTAAAAACAGCAAAGGAAAAGCAACAAATAACATACAAGGGAAACCCCATAAGGTTAACAGTTGATCTTTGAGCAGAAACTCTGCAAGCCAGCCGGGAGTGGCAGGACATATTTAAAGTGATGAAAGGGAAAAACCTACAACCAAGATTACTCTAAGCAGCAAGGATCTCATTCAGATTTGATAGAGAAATTAAAACCTTTACAGACAAGCAAAAGTTAAGAGAATTCAGCACCACCAAACCAGCTCTACAACAAATGCTAAAGGAACTTCTCTAGGCAGGAAACACAGGAGGAGGAAAAGACCTGCAATAACAAACCCAAAACAATTAAGAAAATGGTAATTGGAACATACATAGTGATACTTACCTTAAATGTAAATGGATTAAATGCTCCAACCAAAAGATACAGACTGGCTGAATGGATACAAAAACAAGACCCATATATATGCTGTCTACAAAAGACCCACTTCAGACCTAGGGACACATACAGAGTGAAACTGACGGAATGGAAAAAGATATTCCATGCAAATGGAAATCAAAATAAAGCTGGCGTAGCAATTCTCATATCACACAAAATAGACTTTAAAAAAAACTATTACAAGAGACAAAGAAGGACACTACCTAGTGATCAAGGAGGATCAATCCAAGAAGAAGATATAACAATTGTAAATATTTATGCACCCAACATAGGAGTACCTCAATACGTAAGGCAAATGCTAACAGCCATAAAATGGGAAATAGACAGTAACACAATAATAGTAGGGGACTTTAACACCCCACTTTCACCAATGGACAGATCATCCAAAATGAAAATAAATAAGGAAACACAAGCTTTAAAAGGCACATTAGACCGGATGGACTTAATTGATATGTATAGGACATTCCATCCAAAAATAACAATACACTTTCTTCTCAAGAGCTCATGGAACATTCTCCAGGATAGATCATATCTTGGGTCACAAATCAAGCCTTGGTAAATTTAAGAAAGTTGAAATCATATCAAGTATCCTTTCTGACCACAATACTATGAGGCTAGATAGCAGTTACAGGAAAAAAATGGTAAAAAATACAAACACATGGAGGCTAAACAATACACTACTAAATAACCAAGAGATCACTGAAGAAATCAAAGAGAAAATCAAAAAATACCTAGAAGCAAATGACAATGAAAACACGATGACCCAAAACTTATGTGATGCAGGAAAAGCAGTTCTAAGAGGGAAGTTTATAGCAATACAATCCTACCTCAAGAAACAAGAAACATCTCAAATAAACAGCCTAACCTTACACCTAAAACAATTAGAGAAAGAAGAACAAACCCCCCCCCAAGTTAGCAGAAGGAAAGAAATGATAAAGATCAGATCAGAAATAAATGAAAAAGAAATGAAGAAAAACATAGCAAAGATCAATAAACATAAAAGCATGTTCTTTGAGAAGATAAACAAAATTGATAAACCATTAGACTCATCGAGAAAAAAAGGGAGAAGACACAAATCAACAGAATTAGAATTGAAAAAGATGTAACAACTGACACTGCAGAAATACAAAGGATCATGGGAGTCTAATACAAGCAACTATATGCCAATAAAATGGACAATGTGGAAGAAATGGAAGAATTCTTGGAAAAGTACAAACTTCCAAGTCTGAACCAGGAAGAAATAGAAAATATAAACAGACCAATCACAAGCACTGAAATTGAAACTGTGATTAAAAATCTTCCAACAATAAAAAGCCCAGGACCAGATGTTTTCACAGTGAATTCTATCAAACATTTAGAGAAGAGCTAACAGCTATCCTTCTCAAACTCATCCAAAATATAGCAGAGGGTGTTACACTCCCAAATTCATTCTAAGAGGCCACCATCACCCTGATACTAAAACCAGACAAAGATGTCACAAAAAAGAAAACTATAGGCCAACATCACTGATGAACATAGATGCAAAAATCCTCAACAAAATATTAGCAAACAGAATCCAACAACACATTAAAAAGATCATACACCATGATAAGTAGGGTTTATCCCAGGAATGCATCAATTCTTCGATGTACACAAATCAATCAATGGGATACACCATTAACAAACTGAAGAATAAAAACCATATGATCATTTCAATAGATGTAGAAAAAGCTTTCAACAAAATTCAACACCCATTTATGATAAAAACTCTCCAGAAAATAGGCATAGAGGAAACTTGTCTCAACATAATAAAAGCCATGTATGACAAACCCACAACCAACATTATTCTCAATGGTGAAAATCTGAAACCATTTTCTCTAAAATCAGGTACAAGACAAGGATGCCCACTCTCACCACTATAATTCAACATAGTTTTGGAAGTTTTAGCCACAGAAATCAGAGAAGTAAAAGAAATAAAAGGAATCCAAATAGGAAAAGAAGAAGTAAAGCTGTCACTGTTTGTAGATGACATGACACTATACATAGAGAATCCTAAGGATGCTACCAGAAAACTACTAGAGCTAATCAATGAATTTGTGGAGTAGCAGGATACAAAATTAATGCATGGAAATCTCTTGCATTCCTATACATTGACAAAAAGTCTGAAAGAGAAATTAAGGAAATACTCCCATTTACCATTGCAACAAAAATAATAAAATACCTAGGAATAAACCTACCTCGGGAGACAAAAGACCTGTATGTGGAAAACTATAAGACACTGATGAAAGAAATTAAAGATGATACAAACAGATGGAGAGTATCAAATGTGTTGCATTAAAATATAATCATTGTCAGAGAATGAGAAGACAAGCCACAGACTTGGGGAAAATATTTGCAAAAGGTGTATCTGATAAAGTACTGCAACCCAAAATATACCAGGAACTCTTAAAACTCAACAAAAAGAAAACAAAAAACATGATCAAAAAAATGGGCAAAAGATCTGAACATATACCTTACAAAAGATATAGATGACACACAAGTGTATGAAGAGTCTCGACATTTTATGTTGTTAGGGAAATGCAAATTAAAACAAGGAGATACGGCTACATACCCATCAGAATTGTCAAAATCCAAAAACACTGCCAATACCAAATGCCAGTGAGGATGTGGAGCAAGAGGGATACATCGCTAGTGGGAATGCAAAATAGTACAGCCATTTTTGGAAGTCCGTTTGTCAGTTTCTTACAAAACTAAACACATTCTTACCATATTATCCTTCAATTGCACTCCTTGGTTTTTACCCAAAGGAGTTGAAAACTTACATCCACATAAAAACCTGCACAACAGATGTTTATAGCAACTTTATTCCCAACTGCCAAAACTTGGAATTGACCAAGATGTCTTTAGCAGGGGAATGGATACATAAACTGTTGTTCAACCAGACAATGGAATAGTATTCAGCACTAAAAAGAAATGAGCTATCAAGCTGTGAAAAGACATGGAGGATTCTTAAGTGAATATTACTAAGTGAAAGAAGTCAACCTGAGAAGGTTACGTGCCATACGGTTCCAACTACATGACGTTCTGGAAAAGCCTCAAGGAGCATTTCACATAAATGAGATCATGTTACTGCTCTGTTTATAATCCTCCACTTGAACACATTTCACACACCTGACTGAGCCTATAAAGACACATGTGGTCTGGCTCCGCTTACATCTGACTTGGCCTTTTAACTCCTTCTCACTCACCTTGTTCTAGCCACACTGGCCTTCTTTCTTAAATTTATGGATACTAGTTCCATACTAGGATGTTAGGAAAAACCCCAGTTCTATTGGGGTATAATTGATGTTTAATAAATGGCACAATTTAAAGTGTACAGTTTGATAAGTTTTGACATATATCTATATCCGTGAAACTATCATGACAATCAAGAAAATGTAATCCCTCTTGCCAACACTTCCCTGTTTTCCATATCCTCAGGTAACCACTGATCTGCTTTATACTACTATAGATTATTTCACATTTTCTAGGATTTTATGCACCTTTTTTTGTCTGACTTATTTCACTCATCATAATTATTTTGAGATTCATCCCTGTTGTTACCATGTATTGATATTCTATTTTATTTATTTTTACATGGCATAATATTTCATTGTATGGGTGCACCACAATTTGTTTATCCATTCACTTATTGATAGATAGTTAGGTTGTTTCCAGTTTTTGGCTATTTCAAATAAAGCTGCTATATACATTTGTGTACAAATCTTTGAACATACATATGCTTTCATTTCTCTTGGATAAATATCCAGGAATAGAATAGCTGGGTTCTAATAGGTGTATTTTTTTTTTTTTTTTTTCGGTACGCGGGCCTCTCACTGTTGTGGCCTCTCCCGTTGCGGAGCACAGGCTCCGGACGCGCAGGCTCAGCGGCCATGGCTCACGGGCCCAGCCGCTCCGCGGCATGTGGGATCTTCCCGGACCGGGGCACGAACCCGTGTCCCCTGCATCGGCAGGCGGACTCTCAACCACCGCGCCACCAGGGAAGCCCTCTTTCTTTTTTTTTTTGTGCATTGATATTCAATTGTTCCATCACCATTTGTTGAAAAAATTATCTTTCTCTGCTGAGAGAAACTGCTTTTGCAGTTTTGTCAAAAATCAATTGACCATATATTTGTGAGTTTATTTTTGGACACTCTTCATGTCAAACCATATCGTCTTGATTACCTTAGCTTTATGATGAGTCCAGAATTAGGTGTGTAATTCCATTGCTGTTGTTATTGTTTTAAAGTTGTTTTGTCTATACTAGCTCCTTTGTATTTAATAAAAATATTAGAGTCAGTTTGTCAATTTAAGAAATCCTGCTGGAATTTTGATTGAGAGTGATTTGAATTGATAGATCAATTTGGAGAGAATTAACATCTTAACAGTATTGAGTCTTCTGACTCGTGGCAAAGGTATATCTTTCCATTTCTTTAGGTCTTTAATTCTGTCAGCAATGTTTTTTACATTTTACTGTGTAGGGTCTTTCACATCTTTTGTTAGATTTATCCCTGTTTTGTATTTTTGATGCTATTATAAATAACTTTATTTTATAATTTATTTCAATTTCCAGTTGTTCATTGTTAGAACATAAATATAAAATTTATATTTTGTACTTATCTTGTATCTCATCCTTTGATAACTCACTTATTCTAGAAGTTTTTGTTTTAGTTTCTACAGGATTTTCTTTTAAACTGATCATGTCATCTGCAAATGACGAGTTTTTCTTCTTCCTTTACATTCTGTAGGACTTCTTTAAAATTTTTTCTTGCCCCATTGCACTGGCTAGATGAGGAGAAGTGGTGAGAGTGCATTTACTCTCACCTTGTCCCTGATCTTTCCACGATGTGAGCTGGAGGTTCTGGCACATACACTTTCTGCATCTATTAAGATGATCATATGATTTTCTCCCTTTATTCTGTTAATATGGTGATTTATATTGATTGCTTTTCAAATGTTAAGCCTGGGATAAACTTCCCATAGTCATAATATAATATCCTTTCTATATATAACTGAATTCAACTCTCCAGTATTTTGTTAAGAATTTTTACACCTATGTTCATGATGGATACTGGTCTACATTTTTCTTTTCCAATAATGTCTTTGTCAGGTTTCGGTGTCAGGGTTCTGTTGTCATAAAAAAGAGTTGGGAAATAGTCCCTCTTCTACCTTCTGAAAGATTTTATAAGGTTCCTTGGGTCTTTTTGATGCTCATTATGTTTCAATTCTCCAGAAGTTAAGAAAAAAAAATTAAATGTCCCTAGTATCCTTTTTCCTGAAACGTTTATCTACTATGTAACGAAAGTTCATGGATAAAAAAATTTGGATCATCTGTAGGTCTTATTTATCCACATATTGTAATTATTTACCTTCTTCTAAAATTAGCATAGACATTTGAAGTGTCAGAACAGCAAACCAAAGCTAACACTTACATATATATTTGTTTATATGTGTTATTTTATTAATATATATTCTGTAAATATATATGTTTGTTTGAGAAAATACATAGTATCCTAGGAGGTGCTTCTCTGAGTATATAGTGTGATTTCTGGATTTGAGCAATTTTTCATATTATTTCATAACAGAATGTCTAAAAATAGTATGTCTAAAAATCTACTGTTATGCTTTTTAATCAGTGTGACAGGAATTAAGAATATTAAGGATTATTTAAATTCTCAGATGCACCAAAAGCTTTATTAGAGCCGGATGTTCCAGGCTTCTTGAAAGTAAAGCTTTTCCTCAGGGCTGTTGAAGTCAATTACACTCATTTTAGTCTCATCTTCTTTTTTTTATCCAATCACTTTCTCTCCAGAGTGAAATGAGCTATGAAATGGCCAAAAGATAATAAGGGAAAAGAAAAGAAAAAAATCAAGATCTTGAGTTAGACACAAATTGGAAAAATAGGTCTCAAAAAATAATAGAAGATATTAGTCGAAAATAATCATTCCTTTTATTTTTGCTTCGTGACTACGTGTGACCTATGGTCCACTTCCAGGATTTATAATGCACTCAGGAGTTTTTGTTTTTGTTTTCATTCTTTTTTATTTCGCTTTGTTATTGCTTATGATAACATATGAATAAAAAGGAGCAAATAGATTTCTGGATTAAAACCCAAAACAATAGAATGAAAGTCAGATAGGATCGATTTATTCTAAATTAGAGTTCTGAAGAATATACTCTCGTAATTTAACTGTGCTTTATATTTCTGGAAAAGCATATGAACTTAAAATAGGATTGATTTTGTTAAGCAAACCGGGGAAGAATTAGAACAGATGTTTTTGTTGCGATTTGAAATTTTGGGGACCTAGGAATCATTACCTCCTGAAGGCCAAGAATTTTCTTTCTTTCTTTTTTTTTTCTGAATTTGGAGAACTCATGCTTGAAGTTGTGCACTGTGAGCAAGAAACAGACTTCAGACATGTTTGTATCATCAGGGACTTTATTCAGATGAAGTCTTGCTAACCTTGGAGTTAGCAATGAAGCCAGTTGTTCTGGGGGGCCTTTTTATTTAAATAAGATATTTTTGCCTTCACATCTCAACTTAATTTTGTGCTTCTCACCCACTGATTAAAAAAAAAGACATGATACATGGTTTGATTAGGCTTGGGAAGTAATGACTGGTAGCAAGAGAGGACCCCAAAGCCAGAGGAAGAAAATTAAGGAAACAGAGAGAGGCCATCTTATCTTCTGTTTTCTTTACAAAGAAATGTCTCAAGATGAGAGTAGAAACAATGTTTTGGGCAAATATATTTTAAAAATGTTTAGTAGGCACATTTTCCAGTTATGTTATGATGAGAAACAGATGTAGTGCTATTAAATCATGTCAAATATGAACTGCCTGTGTACCCTGTGTATATGTGTAAATATTTAACTAGAAAAACAGTCACATGAGAACGACTCTGGAGAAATCTTGGAAGCAGGAAGCCACAAATTATAGGTCTGAAATTTACCATGCATGGTTTAGGAGTCCAGATAAGTAAAACCAAATGAAGAGACAGAAAGTTTTATAAATAGTTCGTGTTTTCTGGTGGGGGAGGGAAGAGAAAGGATTAGGGAGAATTTTAATACACTTCAAGTACAATCAGTACATTTAATTATAACCAGAGCACTAAGAATCATATGATAGGAATTCAGCTATGTATCTGAATCTAGGGTATATTACTTACCAACTTACATAGGAAAAATTACAGTGGACTCAGCTTATGCTCTGTTAGTTTCTAAAGTCAACGTGTAAGACAAAAATCATATATGTTCAGACTTATCCTTGACAGTCTCCCTGGAATGCATCCTGTTGGAAAGAGATAGTTGTACTAACACAGCTAGTAGATATTTTGGAACAGATCCCCATATTTCTGTAGGTTCTAGGTGATGAGGTTGGCTTTAGTTTATGGGCCAAATTGTCGGGGTAGGGGTGAAGGGAAGGTAATTACTGACTTCAGAAGCATGTTGTATGGAAAAGCAGAAATGAAAACAGATTTGCAGTTTCCATGCCACCCATAATCTGGGGCTTATACTCCTTGAGTGGAAGAGTGAAATGAATTTGCCCTATTTTATTACTTTGTTTTCAGATTTAATTTTTGTCTCATCAAAATAATATTGTCGGGCTTCCCTGGTGGCGCAGTGGTGGAGAGCCCGCCTGCCGATGCAGGGGACGCGGGTTCGTGCCCCGGTCCGGGAGGATCCCACGTGCCGCGGAGCGGCTGGGCCCGTGAGCCATGGCCGCTGAGCCTGCGTGTCCGGAGCCTGTGCTCTGCAAGGGGAGAGGCCACAGCGGTGAGAGGCCCGCGTACCGCAAAAAAAAAAAAAAAAAAAAAAAAAAAAAAAAATATATATATATATATATATATTGTCTAATTACCTTCTGAGCTTTAAGTTATTTGATGGAAGTAAGGTCTCCATGTAGTGAAATGCACAGGTCATAAGTGTTAGAGTTGTATGAGTTTTAACAGATGCATGTTTTCATGTAACTCACACTGTTACCAAGATACAGAATATTTCCATTGTGCCCCATTACAGTCAATCCCGCCACCCTCTCCTCTCCCCAGAGGCAGCCATTGCTCTGATTTCTTTCTCCATCGATTAGTTTTGTCTGTTCCAGAACTTTTTATCAATGGCATCACGACATGTTCTCTTAGGAATCTGGCTTCTTTTGTTCAGCATAAAGTGTGTGAGATTAATTTTTGCTGTTGTATGTACCAGTAAGAGTTCATTTCCATTTACCGCTGTCTATTCTATCATATGAATACATCACAATTTGTTTACCTCTTTTTCTATTTTTGGACATTTGGGTTGTTTCTAGGTTGAAGCTATTACAAATAAAGTCACTATAAGTATTCATGTACGAGTCTTTATGTGGATATATGTTTTCCTTTCTCTTGGGTAAACACAAAAGAGTCAAACTGGTGATCATTGGTCATGTTTTGTTTAACTTCATAAGAAACTGCCAAACATTTAAATAAAATGGCTGTAGCTTTTGACACTCCCATCAGAAATGTCTGAGAGTTCTAGTGGTTCCCATTACACCAACATGTTTTTATTTTTTGCCATTATAGGAGTATCTCATTATGGTTTTGTTGCACTTTCCTTATGATTCATTATGTTGAGCACTGTTTCATGTGCTTGTTGGCCATTTGTAGATCTTTTGTGAAGGGTCTGTTCAGGTCATTTGCCAATTAAAAATAATTAGAGTTGATTTACAATGTTCTGCTAGTTTCAGGTGTATAGCAATGTGATTCATATATATATATATATATATATATATATATATATATATATATATATATTCTTTTTCACATTTTTTTCCATTATAGGTTATTACAAGATATTGAATATAGTTCCCTGTGCTATACAATAGGTCCTTGTTGTTTACCCCTTTTGTATATAGCAGTGTGTATCTGTTAGTCCCCACATTTGTCCATTTTTAATTGTCTATTTTTCATTTTATTGTTGAGTTGGAATAATTTTTTATACATTCTGAATATAGGTCCTTTGACTGATTAATGTTTTGTGAATTTTTTTCTTCCAGTGTGACTTGCTTATTTTATTAATGTCATTTTTAAGGAGCAAAAAATTTTAATTTTTTTAATACTTAGTGCTTTCTGTATCATGGGTAAGAAATCTTTGCCTAACTCAAGATTTTGAAAATATTCCATTATATTTTCTTCTGAAAGCTTTATAATTTTAACTTTTTTGTTTAGGCTTATGAGGTAGGAATTGAAGGTTTTTTTTTTTTTTTTTCACACAGATATCCACTTGTTTCAGCAGTATTATTGAAAAGTCTTTTTTTTTTTCCTGCATTGCTTTGGTGCTTTTCTTGAAAATCAGTTGACCATAAGAATGTGCATCTATTTCTTAACTTTCATTTTTGTTCTACTGTCAATTTGTATATACTTATACCAGAGTCATGCTGTCTTGATTGCTATAGCTTCATCATAGATCTCTTTTAATTCCTATTAACTGTGTTTTGTAGTTTTAGTGCAGAGACTTTAGATATCTTTTGCTAGATTCATCTATAACTATTTTTTGCTTTTTGATGCTTTTGTAATGGGTAGTATTTTTAAATATAATGTCCATTTGTTCATTACTATTATATAGAAATACTATTACTTTGTATATTGACTTTGTTGCCTAAGGCCTTGCTAAATTCACTTATCAGTTCAATAGTTTTTTTTTTTTATAGATTTCTTTGGATTTTTCTGTGTACATAATCACACCATTTGTGAATAAAGATAGTTTTATTTCTTTTTTTTTAAGTTCTATAATTTCTGTTTAATCTTCTTGCATTACAACACTGGCTAAACCTACCAGAATGATTTTGAATAGAAATACTGAGTGAATATTCCGGTGTTATTTCTGATCTTAATTGGTGAGTGGTGAGTCTTTCACCATTACTTATGATATTAGCTGTAGCTTTTTGTACGTCATTTTTCAGATTGAAAAATTTTTCTATTAATAATTTGCTGATAGTCTTTTTAAAAATTTTATTATAAATGGGTGTTGAGTTTCATCAAATGGTATTCCTGAGTCTACTAATGTGATCATGCAATTATTCGCTTTTACTTTATCAGCATGTATAATTATATTGATGAGTTTTCAAAAGTGAAAAAAAACCTTGTATTCCCAGGATATGCTATACTTTCTTTATATTGCTGGATATTATTTGCTAATGTTTGAAACAGACTTTTGTGTCTGCCTTCATTAGAAATATTTGTGTATAATATTCTTTTCTCAATTTCCTTCTCTGTTTTGGTAACAGAGTTATTCTAACCTCATAAAATTAGTTTAAAAGTGTTTCCTCTACTCTTCTCTGGAAAGTAGAGTTAGTAACCCTCTCTAAATCACAGGGTTATTTTGAGAATTGATTGCATAAATGTATATTAAAAATTTAAAAACTTACATGTGATATATTGTACACACAAAAATATTTTATCATTTTTGTTAATATTATACTAATATACCATGTAAGCATTCTAGTAAACAAAATTATATATTCAGATATTTCTAAGCTAGTGGCAACATCATTTATTTAGTTATTTGGCATGCTTAATTGGAAGATAGTATATTTGGTTCCATGGTAATAAAAAAATAAATCAGATATGGTCTACTTTTTACAGAGCTTCTTCATAATAATGAGTAGACTCATTATGAAATCCAAAGTTCATTCTTAAATATCAAATATATCTCCAATATGGATTTTTATTAATATTTAAATGTATTCTAATTCTTCAAATTGGTGGTCCATGTATGGGGGAATTTATGGTAATTATCCGCCAACATATTATTATACTGCCTTATACTCCTCCCCTCCTTCAATCTTGTTGTAAATTTGAGTTTATTCTAGTTGTATGGCTAGAATATATATATTTGATTATACACATGTCTTCTGAAAATATTCTGGGATCATACTTAATTATTTCAAAAAGCGATGCTTAAAGTCAAACTTTATTTGAAAGCCAATATATCTATCCATTTTGACATGCAATACACCCTAGTTTCAATGGAGTAAAAATTATTTTGTTAGAGATTGTGGAGTAGCTTTCACAGAGGGTAAGTAGGTGGGGGAAGGAGAGGATTGTGTTTTTACCTAGGCATCTGAAATGCAAATATATATTTATTAATCTGAAATTATTTCCTTCTATATTTAGAGACACTTTTGAATCAGTTAACAATGTTTGCTCACCTGACTAAGGCTACAGCTGTCCAAAAGTGGAAAAGGAGGAGGAAGTGACCTGCCAAAGAGCAAATGGGAGATGCTTCCCTCCAAGCACAGGAGAGGGCAACCCAATCAGTATTTTACTGAGTGTTACCTAAAGAAAATGTTAAGAATTTACACATTTTATCTTGATTCTATTTCTGTATTTTGATTTTCATTAATTTCCCAATAAGTATTTATTTTAGACTTTATATTGACTATGTCTTCACTGTCTGAAGACAGATAAGAGAATCAGTATCCCATGGCCAAATACAGGGGCACTAGTGGGCCTGGACTATCATCTCCCATGCTTGTTTTGGATCTGTAAGACTGAGACAGATAAAATAGGGGACTTAGGACACTGTCATAACCAGTGGAGGATACTGGCAATTCCCTTCTGTGATCCTTGCCACAAAGGAAATTGACTTAAGCTCTGACCCTCATTCTTCACTTTGCCTTATACCTTATATTATGACTATGTATGAAGCAAGGATCTTATTGATCTTCACACTGGGGGTCTGGGCTACTTGTAATTCCGTTTATTCATGTTAATAAAAAGCTGTTGGGCTCCCCTGGTGGCGCAGTGGTTGAGAGTCCGCCTGCCGATGCAGGGGACACGGGTTCATGCCCCAGTCTGGGAGGATCCCACATGCTGCGGAGCAGCTGGGCCCGTGAGCCATGGCCACTGGGCCTGCGCGTCCGGAGCCTGTGCTCCTCAACGGGAGAGCCCACAACAGTGAGAGGTCCACGTACCGCAAAAAAAAAAAAAGAAAAAAAGCTGTTATTAGAGAAAATCCTTGGCTTTACAGTATTTAGAAGATCTTCAGATTTTTAAATACTCCCACTCTTCTTACTTTATCTCTGTGCTTTTCATGGGCCCTCTCTTTCCCTGTAGAAATGTCATATGCACAAAATGCTTGGTCCTATGTCCCACAGAAGTGACCTATAAATATTGACTGAACACCAAAACTAGGGTGCAAGGGTAAACAAAAACATTCACTGCTCCTGTTCTCCTGAGGCTTTCAGTATGATGTGGAGACAGATATTAATCAAATAATCACTCTAATAAATGCATAATTACAAAGTCCATGGGACCCCGATGGGAAAGGAACCCTGTTCAATGAGAGCTTATCCTTGAGACCATTAGGGATAAAAGGTATTTTCAAGATCTCCTTCTTTTGTGGTCTTGATCTTACTTCATTTTATCTTTTACAAACCTGAGAACTTTTCAGAATGTTTTATTTTTCATGTAAAGACTTGAGATCAACTGATGAGATGATCAAAGCATAAGAGAATTCAATTAGAACCAAAGCAATTAATACATTTTTGAGCTTTCCTTTAATGCTCAAAGAGGCAAAAGAATTCTTAGGATACTAAGACTAGAGAAAGAAATACCAGAGAAAGGAGAGGTTTAAAAAAGTGAGAAGATGTTGAAATGTTTTCCAGGTAGATAGATCTGACCTTTGGTTAGTTTGTCTTTAGTATCTTTGTTGATAATGTGTATATATGTATATTTATATATACCTTTGTATTTCTATTGCTTGGATCAAACTTGTATATACATTATCAAACCATTCATCTTTTCAGTATGCTGAGCATTCTTTTTGAAAGTTGGCTGGGCTCAGGATCATAATGTCTCATTTGATCCTTCTGCTGTCATTTACCTTAGGCAAGTTCCCCTGACTCTGCTCAGTTTCTCCATCTAAAACAAGCTGTTACTACTCCAGGGATTTTTATTTCATTTTATTTCTGGCTGCATTGGGTCTTCGTTGCTGCGTGTGGGCTTTCTCTAGTTGCGGCGAGCAGGGGCTACTCTTCATTGTGGTGCACGGGCTTCTCATTGCAGTGGCTTCTCTTGCTGTGAAGCATGGGCTCTAGGTGCGTGGGCTTCAGCAGTTGTAGCATGCGGGCTCAGTAGTTGCGGCACGAGGGCCCTAGTGCACAGGCTCAGTAGTTGTGATGCATGGGGCTTAGTTGCTCCGTGGCATGTGGGATCTTCCCCGTCCAGGGATTGAACCCGTGTCCCCTGCATTGGCAGGAGGATTCTTAACTACTGCACCACAAGGGAAGCCCCTCCAAGGATTTGCTTTTATGGTCAAAATGAAATTGGATTAACATTTTAAAGAGTATACAAATGTAAGTGATATGTTTATTAGCTAAAGCAGGCTTAACTTCTTTCTTAATGTCAGAGGAAATATCAAGGTGATGTAGCAGAGACCATCTTGTGGAGCAGAGGCAGAAACAGGAACAGAAGATGAAGTTCTACCTCCTTAGGGCTTTCTGTTTCTTTTATAAGTGCATACATACAACTACACATCATTTTTGAATTTATTTGTTTACATAATAACACAGAAAAACCTTATTAACTGGAATAAGGATTCAGCTTAACAGGAACTGGATTTAACTCAAAATACCTACCCTGAATAGGTATAGACAAATAATATATAGACAAATAATAAAGGTAAATGTTTCAAATATTAAATAGGACAGTCTTTTATAGCCCCTGAGGACATTTTGGAGGCTAATTATATAGTGTTAATTTAAAAGACCATTTCTCTATTCCTTAGATTCTCTAAAACATTAGTATGACATCGATTTGTTTTCATAAGGTAAATAAAAATATGTATGTAAAAGTAATATAAATAATATTTTCATAATTTAATTGAACAATAAGTTATTTTATACTTAGAAATTAATATATCCATTAATTTATTGATAATGTGAAAATAGAGAAAGTAAGAAGATACTAGACTAGGAGACAGGTGCCATTCATCAAGATGAGGGTGAAGATCACATTTTTAGGGAAAGATGATAAATTCATTTTTTTTTTACATGTTTAGGAGACTCGTACATGGAAATAGGGGATGGCCAGTGGGCAATCAGATGGATGTCTCTGGATCTCAGAATGTAATTCTGGCTTGAAATATGGTTTTGAGACCCTTTGGCATTGGTGACAGTTAAATAAAATGTATCATGAGAAGGTAGGGATGTGAAAAGATCCCCAGGGAGCATCAATATTTAAGGGATTAAAGGAGACAAGGGCGAGCAAGGCATCTGAGGAGAGCTAACAGGAAGACAGGAGAAAGTAGAGTCCTGAGAGCCAAGGGAAAGGGAATATCAAGATGGGATCCCATGCTGTAGGGAGGTTTGTAAGCAAGGGATTGAAAAGTGCCTGTGGAATTCTGCAGTGAGGTAATGCCTGCCAGTTTTGGCATGCGCATCCTGATGCAGCTGTGAGCCTGCAGTCCACTTGCAGGTCTTTGAGAACCAAGTGTGTGGTGAGAACTGGAGCAAGAAAAACAAATCTCTTTCAAGAAGCTTGATGAAGGGAAGGTTAAAAAACAAACAGGGACTAAGTGTGGCTTTAGTGAAAGGGATTTCTTTTTTAGAGATCTGTGGGATTTAAAAATAGTTATGTGGGAATTCCCTGGCAGTCCAGTGGTTAAGCCTCTGTGCTTTCACTTCTAGGGGCCTGGGTTCTATCCCTGGTCGGGAACTAAGATCCTGCAAGCCACAGGGCACGGTTAAAAAAAAAGGTTCTGCTTTCTCTGAACTAGGAAGGGTTGGCTTCCCAACATGGTGGAGAAATTCAATAGGAAGAGAAGGGCAGTAAGTGTCTAAGAATAGCCTCTAATTCCTCTGAGACATGGGAGGCAAGGTGGTTGAGTGAGAGATGGGAGGAGGAAGGAAGTGTTGAGTATGAAGGCAGAAAAAACTGTTGGTTTCTTCCGACAGTCAGGCAGTCATTAAACACATGTCCTGAGCTCCCGCTACATTTTAGGTACTGTGATGTGGCTTAACTGGTGAAGCAAAACAGATGTGATCCCTGCCACCATAGAGCAGGGGGACAAACATTAATCATTTTCTTCTTTTGTTTTGTGTTTTTCTAGAAGGTCTGTAGCTTCATCATATTTTCAAAGGCATTCAGGACCCACAACCTGGGTAGCTGAGGATTAAAATCTGAAATTCTAAGCATAGTCTATTCTTTTGTTTTTAGGGTTTCATTTAAAAAAATTGAGATATAATTGACTTACAGCATTATGTTAGTTTCAGGTGTACAACATAATGATTCAATAGATGTGTATACTGCAAAATGGTCACCACAATAAGTCTAGGTAACATCCATCCCCACACATAATTACCATTTTTGTTTTTCTTGTGATGAGAACTTTTAAGATGTACTCTCTTAGGAGCTTTCAAATATGCAGTACAGCATTATTACTTATAGTCACCATGCTGTACATTATATCCTCAGGACTTATTTATCTTATAAATGGAGGTTTGTACCTTTTGACCACCTTCACCCATTCCCCCGTCCCCTCCACTGGCGCTGCCTTCCCTGCCCTCCCCTGCCCCTTCCTGCCCCCCACCTCTGGCAACCATCAATCTGTCCTCTGTATCTATGAGTTTTTTTTTTTTATATTCCACATATAAGTACAGTATTTGTCTTCCACATACAGTATTTGTCTTTCTCTGTCTAACTTATTTCACTTAGCAAAATGCCCTTGAAGTTCATCCATGTTGTCACATATGGCAGAATTTTCTTATTTTTTATGACTGAATAATATTCCATTGTGTGTATGTATACACACACACACACACACACGAGACAACCCTTGAACAACATGTATTTGAACTGCACAGTTCCACTTATATGCACATTTTTTTCAATAAGTACATGCAGTACTACATGATCCAAGGTTGGTTGAACCTGAGGGATGGATACGGAGGGCTGACTACGAGACTTGAGCATCTGGAGATTTTGGTATCCTCAGCAGGTCCTGAACCAATCCCCCTCGGATACCAAGGGACAACTGTATACCACATTTTCTTTATCCATTCATCCATCAGTGGACACTAAGTTTGTTTCCATATCTTGGCTATTGTAAATAATGCTGCAATGAACATGGGTGTGCAGATACTTTTTCAAGTTAGTGTTTTCATTTCTTTTGGATAAATACCCAGAAGTGGAATCGTTGGATCATATGGTAATTTTTTGAGGGACCTCTGTACTGTTTTCCATAGAGCAGAATTAATCTACATTATACAAATAAATACAAATTTGTGATATTGATCAGGGCTGTGAACAAGAGGTTTTTGGAATCCTGGGTAGTTTAATTCAGAGAGCTCAGAGAAGAGCTCTACTTGAGAGAGATTTTTGGGGAATGGAAAGGAGATAGCACTAGATACATAATATTTAATAAATGTTAATTTTTCTTTTTTTGAAAATCATATTTAGAAGAAATGGTATGTTTTAGCATATATTAACCTTCTTCCCCATGTGTCCCATTAGAAAATTCTTCTCATCTAAGATGACTTGACATATTTGTAAGGGAGTTCCTTATTTTTTAAAAATAATTATACATATTTAGACTTTAAAAATGGGAACTATGAAGGACTGTGTAACTCATTTTTTAATGGACTGTGTTTCTGAATTGCAGATATCACAACTAACCTTAAGCTGAAAAATGTTCTCATCCTGTAAAACTAACAACAAATTAGAACCTTCAGAAGTATTACCACCTATGGATAATCTAGAAATTACAAGTGCATATTACCTTTCCATTGTATTGCAATAGGGGCTGGTATATTTATAATCCTTTTACTAATGTCTTTTCTT
Source organism: Mesoplodon bidens (assembly GCF_964165515.1). Taxonomy (NCBI): domain Eukaryota; kingdom Metazoa; phylum Chordata; class Mammalia; order Artiodactyla; family Ziphiidae; genus Mesoplodon; species Mesoplodon bidens. The sequence continues at coordinate 5,088 of NW_027672442.1, read as the reverse complement.
AGGAAGTCTGAAATTAATATGAAGTATGCTTTATTCCTTGTTGTATATAAAAACTGCTTTGGGAAGGAAGGCTGACTTCTGAATAAGTTTGGTAAAAAGATGAATTAAGTGGTAAAATTAAAACTTTGAAGCCCTCATTAAAATATTTCAGAAAGGAATAAAAGCACATTCATCATACCTTTTGGCCTCTTCTCATTCTGTTCTTATTTCTTTCCATAATTCACTGCCTTTTCTTTTCCTCCCCCGCTAAAAATTGCTGAAGCTTCTAGAAAACTATTTACACTTAAGAAGTGGAAATTTTTGAAGATGTGCAAGATAGATAGATGCAGGAAGAGGAGGAAGGTAGAGAGACAGGGAGAAGCCTAGATAGACGGGCCTGGTAATTGTGGAGATGGAAAAATGTCTGGCGAATAGCACATGGTAGAAAATACCAAGGTGTGGGTGTAATAAGTGAAGGACAAGGGAGCCCAAGCACATGAAAAGCAAGGGTGGTGAGCCAGGTTGTTTGGTGGCAGCTGGGTTTTTCTCCTAAGAAAGACACCTGTCTTAGTAAACGTTGAGATGAAAAGAGCTGAGTAGACAGCCAGGAAGTATCAGCCTTCTCATTAATTTTCTTATGACTTAAAACAGAAGACTATTTTAGGCATAGACTGACTCTGTCTAGAAATGCAAATGAAGATTTTTAATTTCCTTTTCCAAATTGAAGATACGGTGGGAAAGTTCCCAGGTTAATGTTATAACCTTATGTGGTGCTAGGAGATTAGCAGAGAGCCATCGGTAAGTAACTGTCTATGGATTTGGTCAACTTGGCCGCTTGTTTTTCAGGATCTCTGGCTTCAACTCCAGCTACTGACTCTACCAGATTAGGAATCTCCTAATGTAAACAGAATTCATTCAAGATATTGAAATGGTTCTTCATTCTTTTTTTTTTTTTTTTTTAAAGAAAACTACCTGGGCCTCACTCCAGAAGCACTGACCTAGAATCTCCAGAAACAACGAGGTCCGAGAACCTGTTTTTTAAAAAATTTATTTATTTATTTTTGGCTGTGTTGGGTCTTCGTTACTGCACACGGGCTTTCTCTAGTTGCAGCAAGTGGGGGCTGCTCTTCGTTTTGGTGCACGGGCTTCTCATTGCGGTGGCTTCTCTTGTTGCGGAGCACGGGCTCTAGACGCGCAGGCTTCAGTAGTTGTGGCACCTGGGCTCAGTAGTTGTGGCTCGTGGGCTCCAGAGCACAGGCTCGGTAGTTGTGGCGCACGGGCTTAGTTGCTCCACAGCATGTGGGATCTTCCCGGACCAGGGCTCGAACCCACATCCCTTGCATTGGCAGGTGGACTCTCAACCACTGTGCCACCAGGGAAGTCCTCTTCATTGTTTTTTTCATTTGTTCAATGTTTGCTAATGTCCTAGGTGATGGACTAAGACTTGGGAAGGAAAAGATAAATGAGATGCCAACCTTCCCCTCAAGAAACACCTGGGTAAGGGCTGACAGACATGAGCATGGACTTGTATATGCTCCTAAGACAGTGTGACAGTGCTGTCAGACAGCTTCATTCAAAACCTGATGGGGAGTTATTAAGAATGACTGAAGTTGTTATCTTGCTGATCAACACTGACTGCAGATGATAACTGATGATAGTTATGCAGATGATAACTATATAAGGTGATCTATATAACTGGGTGTTTGAGAGTTAAGCAAACAGGAGAATAAAGGAACATGGGGAAAGAGAGGAAACGATTATTAGGCATCTAACTGAGTACATTCATGAGAATTATGCCACTTCATCCTCACAAACACCCTGGGTCCTACATTGTAATCACTAAACAGATGGAGGAATTGAGAGTTGGTATGAACAGTAGTTTCCCCAAAGTCCCACACAGCTAGCTGGAGGCAGACAGGATTTCAACACGTGTTCAGAGTCCTTTCACCATGTGGTGTGGTTACAGCTAAATGAGACAAATAAAGCATGGGTGAAAGAGGAAGTGGGAAAACTGGGCTTTGCTGCCTCTGAAAATGAGTGAGTGACTCAGAAATTTCTGACAGCAGGACCCACGGTTTGTGTAGTCAAGATCTGTAAATATTTCAGTTACTAGATTAAGGAGATTTTAACTCAACAGCAGAAGCTTGCTATCAGCCAAAAACTGCAATAAGCATTTCTCTGAGCTGGTATATAGACATACCTATGAGAGCAAGGTGGCCTCTCTGGATGATTCACACAGAAAACCAAATGTAGCTGAACCTCATTTATTTGGAAATTATCTATACCATAAACTCACACGTCCAACACACAGCAAAGAATCAGCAAATAAGTAAAACTCTGTGAATACTCAAGTAGATATCATAAACAACAAATAGTAAATCTCATGCACCGTAGTTTTATAACATTCAAAACGCCCTCAAGCCCTCAATCTCTTCATTACTGCATATCTGGCTTCCAAATCTATTGGAGCATACAAGAATTTCTTCATTAGGATTACTGAAAACAGGAAGAAATAATGTCCTTCAAGAAAGGATTAGACCAAAAATAGAAAAAGCAGCTGTAAGAACTCAAACATCTCGGCATCAATTCAAATTATGGTCAGAGACCCTCAGTGGATCCTGGGGATTACCCTTTGTCACCTGAAAAAAAATGCACGACTTAAAAGTTGAGAGTTATGTTTTATTCAGCAGACATTCTGAGGACTTCAAGCTCAGGAGACAGGACTCTCAGATCGCTCTGAGGGATTGCCCCAAAGAGGCAAGGTTGGGAGCCAGGATGTATAGGAGTTTTTGCAACAAAGGCCAGGTAGTCAGAACATCAAAAGTTTACTGTTAACTAAAGGAAACCAGACATCTCAAATTAAGGAATTTAGCGCTTTTATATTTATGGGAAGATGTGAGAGTCTGGGCTCACTGAAATCATTCCTCTGATAAGCACCTCAGCTATCTGGGGCCAGTGTTCTGTGCTTTCTCATCCTGAGTCTCCTCAGCATTCACCGTTGTGGGTGGCTGCAGCAGCAGACTGTTAGATGGCGGGCATCCTGTTTCCATCCTGAGTTCCCTCAGGGCTCACCGTAGGGGAGGCTGTAATGTGATGGCTTGATGGCTGCAACATCCTCTGTTTACTGATATGGCAGGCGGCATTCTTAGTTCACACCTGTAATACGCTCCTGCAAGAAAGTGGATGTCTTCAATGTTGACCCAGTCACCAATATAAGGTGAAACTAATTTGGGCTACTTTTCTAAGTACATAGGAGGTATACAGTATAACACATTCAGTTGTATAAAATAACTAACATGAAAAAAAGTATCATTGCTTAAAAGGTAAGAAATCAGACATCTGGAAAACTTACTAGTTATGCAAAGTGATGCATACTCAGAGGAGCTGGTGCCTTATCATTTAACTATGAACTTCAATTTCCAGCTACAACTTTCACTGGAATAGGGGCAGGTGGCCCAGGTATAATACCCTCCTGTTGGCCTGAAAGAGAGAGAAAGGATAAACTCCACCATTGCAGGGACCCACCATGCCGCCTCACTCCCCACTTCCGGTGGTAGTTGCAGCACAGAGTACTGGGGGTGAGAGTAAATCTGCCCAGTCGGCCCTGACTCCCTCTCCTGATAAATGAATTTGGGAAGCAGGAACAAAGGCCCGTGCCCGTGGGCATGTATACTCACCACATGTATACTCTTCCCCCCAACACACCCACACAATCACATACACTCCATTGTATCAGGTCCTAGTTGTGAATGTCACAACAGTAACTAAAGATAATTTTCAAGTGTGTGTTGAGTAAACAAACTGACAGCCTTTTGTTTTAGTTCCTTATTCTTGCCCTACTCCAGTTGTGCTAAAAGTACCAAAGGGTCTGATAAAAATTCAAAAGAAGGCTGACTCACAAGGGGAAAAAAAAAATAAGAGGAAGGGGCTTGGATAATGTCTTAACATGACTGAGTCAGACGTACTGCTTCTTAAGAGATGTTCAGGGCTTCCCTGGTGGCACAGTGGTTGAGAGTCCGCCTGCCGATGCAGGGGATGCAGGTTCGTGCCCTGGTCCGGGAGGATCCCACATGCCACGGAGCGGCTGGGCCTCTGAGCCATGGCCGCTGAGCCTGCGCGTCCGGAGCCTGTGCTCCGCAACGGGAGAGGCCACAACAGTGAGAGGCCCGCGAACCACACACACACACACACAAAAGAGATGTTCAAAACGTTAAGTCAATTGTTTGTCTCTCTCAGGCATAGAAATGCTGACCCAGAGTTTCACAAAGCTGTTAAATGTCTTTTCAGAAGTTGTAAATGCAGACTTAAGAAATGGATTTATTGCATGGGGGCTTATTGTGACCTTTATTGTCAAAGGGACTACGAGACTCTCGGGCGGCTTCTAATATTCCCGTTTATTTAAAAGAGAATGCCACTGTTCTTTAATTAAGAGAAACCACCATTCTCTAGTCATAGTATAGCTCTCACTAAGATATTTGCAAACACTCTGTAAAGCGCTGCCTAAACACTTTGTGTTTTTCAGAGTTTTGACTTCTTTAATGGCCGGCACACCCTTGGCAGTCTGAAGAAGCCCTATGGACTCCTTTTCAGAATAATGTTTTTAAATGTATAAAACAAAACACAAAGGATTACAAAGAAACCAAATATATAAAAAATATAATAATCAGAAAATGTATGATATAGTAATATATGTGCTTATTAATGCATTAAATAATCTAGCAGCAAGTCTGCTGACATTTGAATACTGATGAGGAGCATAAATGATATTTGCAGATACCTTCAACAATGATACAGGAGATGAGAATACCTCATTTTGTTTCTATGGGAAACAAAATCACAGATGCTGATAAAACTTTGGTGGTTTGTTGCCAGTATTTATATTAGACAAAAATGTTAAGTTTCAGTTAGAGATCAGTGAAAATGAAGATATACTTTCCCCATTTAAGTGTAGAGACTCCCTGAATTCTGTTCACAGGACTCTTGGGCCCCCAAGTGAAGGACCCCTGGAATAGGAAAATCATTTTCATAGGATTATGAGCATTGTTGAGATAAAATTTCTTCATATAAATATTTGTATACAATTCCTGATACAGTTATGAACATTTATTT